>NC_092178.1:1229870-1272370 GCF_045791955.1 Oncorhynchus clarkii lewisi | reverse complement strand
TACATTGCCCCCCCCCCCCTTTTGAACACTACTGCTACTCGCTGTTTGTTTGTTACCTATGTATTGTCACTTCACCCCCACCTACATGTACAGATTACCTCAACTAACCTGTACCGTAACACCCTGTATATAGCCTCCACATTGACTCTGTACCGGTACACCCTGTATATAGCCTCCACATTGACTCTGTACCGGTACCCCCTGTATATAGCCTCCACATTGACTCTGTACCGGTACCCCCTGTATATAGCCTCCACATTGACTCTGTACCGGTACCCCCTGTATATAGCCTCCACACTGACTCGGTACCAGTACCCCCTGTATATAGCCTCCACATTGACTCTGTACCGTAACACCCTGTATTTAGCCTCCACATTGACTCTGTACCAGTAGCCCCTGTATATAGCCTCCACATTGACTCTGTACCGGTACCCCCTGTATATAGCCTCCACATTGACTCTGTACCGGTACACCCTGTATATAGCCTCCACATTGACTCTGTACCGGTACCCCCTGTATATAGCCTCCACATTGACTCTGTACCGGTACCCCCTGTATATAGCCTCCACACTGACTCGGTACCAGTACCCCCTGTATATAGCCTCCACATTGACTCTGTACCGTAACACCCTGTATTTAGCCTCCACATTGACTCTGTACCAGTAGCCCCTGTATATAGCCTCCACATTGACTCTGTACCGGTACCCCCTGTATATAGCCTCCACATTGACTCTGTACCATAATACCCTGTATATATCCTCCACATTGACTCTGTACCAGTAGCCCCTGTATATAGCCTCCACATTGACTCTGTACCGGTACCCCCTGTATATAGCCTCCACATTGACTCTGTACCAGTACCCCCTGTATATAGTCTCCACATTAACTCTGTACCAGTACCCCCTGTATATAGCCTCCACATTGACTCTGTACCGGTACCCCCTGTATATAGCCTCCACATTGACTCTGTACCAGTACCCCCTGTATATAGTCTCCACATTAACTCTGTACCAGTACCCCCTGTATATAGCCTCCACATTGACTCTGTACCGGTAC
The DNA here is from genome assembly GCF_045791955.1 of Oncorhynchus clarkii lewisi. Taxonomy (NCBI): domain Eukaryota; kingdom Metazoa; phylum Chordata; class Actinopteri; order Salmoniformes; family Salmonidae; genus Oncorhynchus; species Oncorhynchus clarkii. Next base: position 1,271,314 of record NC_092178.1, on the reverse strand, counting down.
CCCCTGTATATAGCCTCCACATTGACTCTGTACCAGTACCCCCTGTATATAGCCTCCACATTGACTCTGTACTGGTACCCCCTGTATATAGCCTCCACATTGACTCTGTACCGTAATACCCTGTATATAGCCTCCACATTGACTCTGTACCAGTACCCCCTGTATATAGCCTCCACATTGACTCTGTACCAGTACCCCCTGTATATAGCCTCCACATTGACTCTGTACCGGTACCCCCTGTATATATCCTCCACATTGACTCTGTACTGGTACCCCCTGTATATAGCCTCCACATTGACTCTGTACCGGTACCCCCTGTATATAGTCTCCACATTAACTCTGTACCAGTACCCCCTGTATATAGCCTCCACATTGACTCTGTACCGGTACCCCCTGTATATAGCCTCCACATTGACTCTGTACCAGTACCCCCTGTATATAGCCTCCACATTGACTCTGTACCAGTACCCCCTGTATATAGCCTCCACATTGACTCTGTACTGGTACCCCCTGTATATAGCCTCCACATTGACTCTGTACCAGTACCCCCTGTATATAGCCTCCACATTGACTCTGTACTGGTACCCCCTGTATATAGCCTCCACATTGACTCTGTACCGTAATACCCTGTATATAGCCTCCACATTGACTCTGTACCAGTACCCCCTGTATATAGTCTCCACATTAACTCTGTACCAGTACCCCCTGTATATAGCCTCCACATTGACTCTGTACCGGTACCCCCTGTATATAGCCTCCACATTGACTCTGTACCAGTACCCCCTGTATATAGCCTCCACATTGACTCTGTACTGGTACCCCCTGTATATAGCCTCCACATTGACTCTGTACCAGTACCCCCTGTATATAGCCTCCACATTGACTCTGTACCAGTACCCCCTGTATATAGCCTCCACATTGACTCTGTACTGGTACCCCCTGTATATAGCCTCCACATTGACTCTGTACCATAATACCCTGTATATAGCCTCCACATTGACTCTGTACCAGTACCCCCTGTATATAGCCTCCACATTGACTCTGTACCAGTACCCCCTGTATATAGCCTCCACATTGACTCTGTACCGGTACCCCCTGTATATATCCTCCACATTGACTCTGTACTGGTACCCCCAGTATATAGCCTCCACATTGACTCTGTACTGGTACCCCCTGTATATAGCCTCCACATTGACTCTGTACCAGTACTTCCTGTATATAGCCTCCACATTGACTCTGTACCAGTACCCCCTGTATATAGCCTCCACATTGACTCTGTACCGGTACCCCCTGTATATAGCCTCCACATTGACTCTGTACCGGTACCCCCTGTATATAGCCTCCACGTTGACTCTGTACCAGTACCTCCTATATATAGCCTCCTCATTGACTCTGTACCAGTACCCCCTGTATATAGCCTCCACATTGACTCTGTACCGGTACCCCCTGTATATAGCCTCCACATTGACTCTGTACTGGTACCCCCCCTGTATATAGCCTCCACATTGACTCTGTACCAGTACCCCCTGTATATAGTCTCCACACTGACTCTGTACCAGTACCCCCTGTATATAGTCTCCACACTGACTCTGTACCAGTACCCCCTGTATATAGTCTCCACACTGACTCTGTACCGTAACACCCTGTATATAGCCTCCACATTGACTCGGTACCGGTACCCCCTGTATATAGCCTCCACACTGACTCTGTACCAGTAGCCCCTGTATATAGCCTCCACATTGACTCTGTACCGGTACCCCCTGTATATAGCCTCCACACTGACTCTGTACCAGTACCCCTGTATAAAGCCTCGTTATTGTTATTCTTAGTGTTACTTTTTATTTTAGTCTACTTGGTAAATATTTTCTTCTTCTTGAACTGCACTGTTGATTGAGGGCTTGTAAGTAAACATTTCACGGTAAACTTGTTGTATTTGGCGCATGTGACTAATAAAGTTTGATTTGATGTAAATATTACCTCAACTAACCTCCGCACATTGACTCTGTACCGGTACCCCCTGTATATAGCCTCCACATTGACTCAGTACCGGTACTCCCTGTATATAGCCTCCATATTGACTCTGTACCGTAACACCCTGTATATAGCCTCCATATTGACTCTGTACCGTAACACCCTGTATATAGCCTCCATATTGACTCAGTACCAGTACCCCCTGTATATAGCCTCACTGTTATTTTTTTATTTTTTCTTACTTTGTTTTTAAAGAAAATATTAGCAAAAAACGAATCTGCGTCGTTGCTTAAGGGCTTGTAAATAAGCACGTCACGGTTAGGTTGTTTTCCGACTCGTGACGAATAACATATTTTATTTTAACTACACAGGGAGCAGTTTCCTAAAATGGAACCTGTATGTCCTATGTTCTAACGTATGCGTCTATGATGTGTTGTCTCAGGCTGAAGTCAGTCTGGTGTTGGACCACGGCGTGCCCCCTGACAACATCATCTTCTCTGGAGTTTGCAAACAGCTGTCCCACATCAAACACGCAGCCAAGAATGGCGTCGACCTCTTGGTGTGCGACAGCGAGACGGAACTCTGCAAGATAGCCCGTTCTCACCCCAAAGCCAGGTAGGTGCCCATGCAGACCAGAGTCTAAAAGGCAATTGCCTATCTAGGTGTTTCTTGGTTTGTAGTTAACTGGGAAAAGTTGAAGTAATTCAAAAGGAAAAAAGCTCCTTTATAATAAAAAAAAAAAATCATTATCACATACTGATATGACCGTGTCAGGTCTCTGTGAACTATGGACGAGAGGACCGTGTCGGGTCTCTGTGAACTATGGACGAGAGGACCGTGTCGGGTCTCTGTGAACTATGGACGAGAGGACCGTGTCGGGTCTCTGTGAACTATGGACGAGAGGACCGTGTCGGGTCTCTGTGAACTATGGACGAGAGGACCGTGTCAGGTCTCTGTGAACTATGGACGAGAGGACCGTGTCAGGTCTCTGTGAACTATGGACGAGAGGACCGTGTCAGGTCTCTGTGAACTATGGACGAGAGGACCGTGTCAGGTCTCTGTGAACTATGGACGAGAGGACCGTGTCAGGTCTCTGTGAACTATGGACGAGAGGACCGTGTCAGGTCTCTGTGAACTATGGACGAGAGGACCGTGTCAGGTCTCTGTGAACTATGGACGAGAGGACCGTGTCAGGTCTCTGTGAACTATGGACGAGAGGACCGTGTCAGGTCTCTGTGAACTATGGACGAGAGGACCGTGTCAGGTCTCTGTGAACTATGGACGAGAGGACCGTGTCAGGTCTCTGTGAACTATGGACGAGAGGACCGTGTCAGGTCTCTGTGAACTATGGACGAGAGGACCGTGTCAGGTCTCTGTGAACTATGGACGAGAGGACCGTGTCAGGTCTCTGTGAACTATGGACGAGAGGACCGTGTCAGGTCTCTGTGAACTATGGACGAGAGGACCGTGTCAGGTCTCTGTGAACTATGGACGAGAGGACCGTGTCAGGTCTCTGTGAACTATGGACGAGAGGACCGTGTCAGGTCTCTGTGAACTATGGACGAGGGGACCGTGTCAGGTCTCTGTGAACTATGGACGAGGGGACCGTGTCAGGTCTCTGTGAACTATGGAAGAAACCAGTCACTAATGATTTTTTGTAGATGGTGTAAATCTTCTGTATATTGTGTTTGTTTTTTGTCAGCACCACAGGTCAGATTCCTGGGACAATGTAAATGTCCTTAGTGAATAAAGTGAATTGTGCCTTGTTCTGTTCCTCATCTTCTCCCAGGCTGCTGGTTCAGGTAACTACATGGGCCCAGGCAGCAGAGACCAGCATGGAGTTTGGCTGCTCTCTGAAGAGCTGTAGACACCTGCTGGAGGCTGCCAAGGACCTGGGGGTGCAGGTGGTGGGAGTTACGTAAGTACACATCTTTCATTGTGTAGCTGGATGCTGTTAAATGGTGACCATCACAAGTAGCACTTTGTCCATTGTAGTGATTTAAAGGGTTGGTTTATCCTATCTACATGTTTTAGGTTAAATTAATTTGACCTTGAGTTACCTGTTTGGCTGTAGCGACAAATTTAACTGTTTACTTCTGCTTCAGGCAGCAGCTACCATGATTTAGCATCTTCCTAATCCTTACAATCGTATGTTAGAAACCTAGTTATTACTGTTAGTACAGTAATTACAATTGTCTTTGGTTGTGTCTTCAGGTTTCACATTCCCAGCTCCTGCAAGGACCTGCAGGCCTACACCCACGCGCTGTCGGATGCCCGCTGTGTGTTTGACATGGGGGTGAGTGGAGGAGCTTATTACTGGGTATTAAGGGGGTTAGTTTACATGGTCAGATGGGCGAAATGGGAGCTTATTACTGGGTATTAAGGGGGAGATAACATGGGAGCTTATTACTGGGTATTAAGGGGGAGATAATATGGGAGCTTATTACTGGGTATTAAGGGGGTTAGTTTACATGGTCAGATGGGTGAAATGGGAGCTTATTACTGGGTATTAAGGGGGAGATAACATGGGCGAAATGGGAGCTTATTACTGGGTATTAAGGGGGAGATAACATGGGGGAAATGGGAGCTTATTAAGGGGGAGATAACATGGGCGAAATGGGAGCTTATTACTGGGTATTAAGGGGGAATTAACATGGGCGAAATGGGAGCTTATTACTGGGTATTAAGGGGGAATTAACATGGGCGAAATGGGAGCTTATTACTGGGTATTAAGGGGGAATTAACATGGGCGAAATGGGAGCTTATTACTGGGTATTAAGGGGGAATTAACATGGGCGAAATGGGAGCTTATTACTGGGTATTAAGGGGGAATTAACATGGGCGAAATGGGAGCTTATTACTGGGTATTAAGGGGGAATTAACATGGGCGAAATGGGAGCTTATTACTGGGTATTAAGGGGGAATTAACATGGGCGAAATGGGAGCTTATTACTGGGTATTAAGGGGGAATTAACATGGGCGAAATGGGAGCTTATTACTGGGTATTAAGGGGGAATTAACATGGGCGAAATGGGAGCTTATTACTGGGTATTAAGGGGGAATTAACATGGGCGAAATGGGAGCTTATTACTGGGTATTAAGTGGGAGATAACATGGGAGCTTTTACTGGGTATTAAGGGGGTTAGTTTACATGGTCAGATGGGTGAAATGGGAGCTTATTACTGGGTATTAAGTGGGAGATAACATGGTCAGGTGGAGTGGTTATGAATGAACTCTGTCTAGGTTGTCCTCTGATCAGGAAGGTTAAAGGGCCAACCACACCAAGGACAATAACTAAATGATCTAGAACTAAATACGTTGGCGAGCATCCAGCGGCCTTTATTGTTCTGCATGTTGAAGGGGATGGTGTCTACCGCTACAGGCCACGCCCGTGTCTACCGCTACAGGCCACGCCCGTGTCTACCGCTACAGGCCACGCCCGTGTCTACCGCTACAGGCCACGCCCGTGTCTACCGCTACAGGCCACGCCCGTGTCTACCGCTACAGGCCACGCCCGTGTCTACCGCTACAGGCCACGCCCGTGTCTACCGCTACAGGCCACGCCCGTGTCTACCGCTACGGTGGACGGCGTCTACATTACAGGGTGCGGCGTCTACATTACAGGGGGCGGCGTCTACATTACAGGGGGCGGCGTCTACATTACAGGCGACGCCCGTGTCTACCGCTACAGGCGACGCCCGCGTCTACCGCTACAGGCGACGCCCGCGTCTACCGCTACAGGCGACGCCCGTGTCTACCGCTACAGGCAACATCCGCACTGAGCTAAAGGCTGCCGCTTTCAAGGCGCGGGACACTAACCCGGACTCTTATAATAAATCCAGCAGCTGGCCACGACCGGGGAGACGACCGGGAGACGACCGGAGACCCGTGGTGCGGCGCACAATTGGCCCAGCGTCGTCTGGGTTAGGGGAGTGTTTGGCTGGCAGCGATGTCCTTGTCCCATCGCGCACTAGCAACTTCTGTTGCGGGCTGGGCGCATGCACGCCTACACGGTCGCCAGGTGTGGCTGGCTTCCGGGTTAAGCTGGCATTGTGTCAAGGAGTGTGGCTTAGTTGGGTCGTGTTTTTTGAGGACACGTGGCTCTTGACTTTGCCCAAGAACACCAAGGTAACCTGCCTAAATGAATACCGACCTGTAGCACTCACATCTGTAGCCATGAAGTGCTTTGAAAGGCTGGTCATGGCTCACATCAACACCATCATCCCAGAAACCCTAGACCCACTCCAATTTGCATACTGCCCTAACAGAACCACAGATGATGCAATCTCTACTGCACTCCACACTGCCCTTTCCCACCTGGATAAAAGGAACACCTGTGTGAGAATTCTGTTAATTTACTACAGCTCAGCATTCAACACCATATTGCCCTCAAAGTTCATCACTAAGCTAAGGACCGTGGGACTAAACGCCTCCCTCTGCAACTGGATCCTCTACTTCCTGACGGGCCGCCCCCAGGTGGTTAAGGGTAGGCAACAACACATCTGCCACGCTGATCTTCAACGCTGGGGCCCCTCAGGGGTGCGTGCTCAGCCCCTTCCTGTACTCTGTTCACCCACGACTGCGTGGCAAAGCATGTCTCCAACACCATAAAGTTAGCTGACATCAACAGGAGCCTGATCACCAACATGGTAGAAGCAACGCTCCCCATCCAACCTGACAGGGCTTGAGATGATCTGCAGAGAAGAATGGGAGAATCTCCCTAAATACAGGTGTGCCAAGCTTGTGTTGTCATACCCAAGAAGACTCAAGGCTGTAGTCACTGAAGACTCAAGGTGCTTCAACAGGCATTCAGACCCTTCACTCAATACTATGTGATATTATTATTAGTAGTAGTATTTTTTTTTAATACATTTGCTAAGATTCCTATAAACCATGTTTTGCTTTGTCAATATGAGGTATTGTGTGTCGAGGGGTGGAAAGTGATGTAATCCATTTTAGAACAACACAAATGTGGGGAAAAGTCAAAGGGTCTGAGGACTTTAGGAATGCAGCGTTCATACAGAAGGTAGAATGCAGCGTTCAGACAGAAGGTAGAATGCAGCGTTCAGACAGAAGGTAGAATGCAGCGTTCAGACAGAAGGTAGAATGCAGCGTTCAGACAGAAGGTAGAATGCAGCGTTCATACAGAAGGTAGAATGCAGCGTTCAGACAGAAGGTAGAATGCAGCGTTCATACAGAAGGTAGAATGCAGCGTTCATACAGAAGGTAGAATGCAGCGTTCATACAGAAGGTAGAATGCAGCGTTCAGACAGAAGGTAGAATGCAGCGTTCAGACAGAAGGTAGAATGCAGCGTTCAGACAGAAGGTAGAATGCAGCGTTCAGACAGAAGGTAGAATGCAGCGTTCAGACAGAAGGTAGAATGCAGCGTTCATACAGAAGGTAGAATGCAGCGTTCAGACAGAAGGTAGAATGCAGCGTTCAGACAGAAGGTAGAATGCAGCGTTCAGACAGAAGGTAGAATGCAGCGTTCAGACAGAAGGTAGAATGCAGCGTTCAGACAGAAGGTAGAATGCAGCGTTCAGACAGAAGGTAGAATGCAGCGTTCAGACAGAAGGTAGAATGCAGCGTTCAGACAGAAGGTAGAATGCAGCGTTCAGACAGAAGGTAGGAAGGACCACATACAGATAGTTAGCAGGCAGCGTGCCTTGGTTGGAGGGCAGGTTAACTGTCCTGTTGTGTAACAATCACATGTTGGTGCAGTGAGTGCATTCTGACCACTCCATCTGGGGGGGAGACCAGCTGAATATTTGGAACTCACACGTGAGACGTTTATGTCCATAGACATCCTGTAAGTGTTCAATATCTACTTCTCAGGCCTGATTTTCCCCGTGTCCCCTCCCCATCTTTTTTTTTGCTCTTTAAATTGTTCTGTCTCTTTCCTGGTTAGGCGGAGTTGGGGTTCAACATGAGCATCCTGGATATTGGTGGTGGATTCTCTGGCTCAGAGTTTCAGCTCAAACAGGTATGTGATGATACCTCTCATCACATGGCATTACTTACCAAAACAAACAGATTGTATGTTTTCCCAAATGGCCCCCTATTCCTAATGGGCCCTGGTAATACATAGTGCACTATAGAGGGAATATAATGGTGTTTTTTTTGCACACAGGCATTACTCAACTGACTTCCTCTCTGTAGGTTCATACCACCGTCGGACTGCTGCTGGATGCCTACTTCCCCACTCTGTCTGGAGTGCAGGTCATCGCTCAGCCTGGTAGCTACTACGTCTCCTCTGCCTTCACTCTGGCTGTCAATGTCATCGGCAAGAAGGTTGTGGCCCGGGACTGGAACGGCCTTGCTCAGGGTGAGCCTGCTGACTGACTACTGTCGTCACTACTATTAATTGCTCCCGGGTTGCTGTTGATAATGATAGACCCTGGCCGTGACTCCGCCCTCTAAGGGTGTCTCGGAAGTTAGGATATGCTTAAAGAAACCCCACACATTTCCATTTAATTAATGGGATAGAACGGAGACAGTATTTCTCTGTGGGATGAGAAAATATCTATAACAGAGCACACACACCATGTTAGAGAATATCTTTGTACAGGTGGATGTTGCAGAACATTACAATGAACCCACTAAGGGGAATACGGTATACTGCAGAACATTACAATGAACCCACTAAGGGGAATACGGTATACTGCAGAACATTACAATGAACCCACTAAGGGGAATACGGTATACTGCAGAACATTACAATGAACCCACTAAGGGGAATACAGTATACTGCAGAACATTACAATGAACCCACTAAGGGGAATACAGTATACTGCAGAACATTACAATGAACCCACTAAGGGGAATACGGTATACTGCAGAACATTACAATGAACCCACTAAGGGGAATACGGTATACTGCAGAACATTACAATGAACCCACTAAGGGGAATACGGTATACTGCAGAACATTACAATGAACCCACTAAGGGGAATACAGTATACTGCAGAACATTACAATGAACCCACTAAGGGGAATACGGTATACTGCAGAACATTACAATGAACCCACTAAGGGGAATACGGTATACTGCAGAACATTACAATGAACCCACTAAGGGGAATACGGTATACTGCAGAACATTACAATGAACCCACTAAGGGGAATACAGTATACTGTGGTCTCTTTGTTGGTGTACTTTGTTCTGAAACATCCTGTCTATCTCCTCATCCATCCATCAGATGAGCTGACCCCAGATGACGAGCCAGAGTTCCTGTACTACCTGAACGATGGCGTCTACGGGTCTTTCTCCAGCAAGCTGCTAGGAAGCACCATCCCTGCCCCGGCTGTGCACAAGGTCAGTAGCAGCTGGCCGGGTCCTCATCAGAGGGGACGAGGTCAGTAGCAGCCGGCCTGGTCCTCATCAGAGGAGACGAGGTCAGTAGCAGCTGGCCGGGTCCTCATCCGAGGGGACGAGGTCAGTAGCAGCTGGCCGGGGTCCTCATCAGAGGGGACGAGGTCAGTAGCAGCTGGCCGGGGTCCTCATCAGAGGAGACGAGGTCAGTAGCAGCTGGCCGGGGTCCTCATCAGAGGGGACGAGGTCAGTAGCAGCTGGCCGGGGTCCTCATCAGAGGGGACGAGGTCAGTAGCAGCTGGCCGGGGTCCTCATCAGAGGGGACGAGGTCAGTAGCAGCCGGCCTGGTCCTCAGAGGAGACGAGGTCAGTAGCAGCCGGCCTGGTCCTCAGAGGAGACGAGGTCAGTAGCAGCCGGCCTGGTCCTCAGAGGAGACGAGGTCAGTAGCAGCCGGCCGGGTCCTCAGAGGAGACGAGGTCAGTAGCAGCTGGCCTGGTCCTCAGAGGAGACGAGGTCAGTAGCAGCTGGCCGGGTCCTCATCCGAGGAGACAAGGTCAGTAGCAGCTTAGTAACCATTAAACCCACCAAAATCAAAGTTTAGTCATTTCTAACATGTACTGCCCTATTTTTTTTTGTAAGAGAAGGGGGTATAAAATGCAAGGTTAATCTCACGTGAAGTTTAATAACTTTACTTTTTGATAAAATATGTGAAAAGTCTAGACGAGGCTTATTGGGTACTATGTACCCATTAAGCCCATGGGTGTGCCAAATAAACCCACCTCTTAAATAATCCATTTGAATAAATTTCCCTTACAAATTTGCATTTATTTTGTAAAATGTCGTTAGATTTATCTCCCCTAAAGTAATTAAAATAAGCTGATCATTACTATTCATCGTGAAAGTAGCACTCCAGTCTCCCCCTACTGTGTATTATGAAGGTTCAGGTAGGGCTGTGGCTGTCATGACATTTTGTCAGGCAAATAACTGTCGGTCTCACGGTAATTGACTGTTAATTAACATAAACACATTCAGCATCTCCTGGCTTCCACACAGCCTACAAGACACTGATGCAGACCTTTGGGAACATTTACTGTTTAAAAATAAATAAATCCATGTAATATAGCCTACACCTTCACAATAAAGCCATTGTTTATTTTAGACCGGTCTAAAGAAACATGATATGAGGAAAATGTCATCTATTTCAGAAGAGAAAAAAAAATAGTATAATCAGAATTGTCCTTACATTATGCCCTGGTCTGGCTGTGGGCTAGACTAGTTCATTTAGCAGACAAGAGTAGCTTAGAATTCTGTGGCATATACACTACCGGTCAAAAGTTTGGACACATCTACTCATTCAAGGGTTTTTCTTTATTTTTACAATGTTCTACATGGTATAATAATGGCGACGGTATCAAAACTGTGAAATAACACACATGGAATCATGTAGTAACAAAAAAAGTGTATATTTGAGATTCTTCAAAGCAGCCACCCTTTGCCTTGATGACCGCTTTGCACACTCTTGGCATTCTCTCAACCAGCTTCACCTGGAATGCTTTTCAGGGAGCTGCTTATGTATGCCAGTTAAGCTTTACAACCGGTGTAGAGCCTATAGCCTATGGGCTAGGTGTGAGACTTATGATTTGAAAAAGTCGCAAAGGAAAGGCTTGCTCTGTTTCTTGCCTTACTGCACACAAGCTGAGCATCCTTCACAGAGCTTGAAAGGATCTGCAAAGAAGAATGGGAGAAACTCCCCAAATACAGGTGTGCCAAGCTTGTAGCGACATACCCAAGGCTGTAATCGCTGCCCAAAGTGCTGAGTAAAGGGTCTGAATACCTATGTACACCCCTTCACATTTCCCAAGTTTTGTTACTTTACAGCCTTACTCAAAATTGATGAAATTGTTTTTTTCCCCCATCAATCTACACATCATGACAAAGCAAAAACATGTTTTTTGACATTTTTGCTAATTTATAACAAATTAAACTGAAATACCACATTTACAATCAAGTTGTTGAAACATCTCAAGGATGATCAATTCGAACAGGATGCACCTGAGCTCAATTTACAGTCTCTTAGCAAAGGGTCTGAATACTTATTTAAATAAGGTATTTCTAAAAATAAACATTTGCATTATTAAGGGGTTTTGTGTGTAGATTGACAAGTTTAGAATAATGCTGTAATAAACTAAATGTGGAATAAGTGAAGGTTTGAATACTTTCTGAATGCGCTGTATATAATATGATTAACCTCTCTGGGATACCGTCCCACCTGGCCAAAAGCCAGGGGAAATGCAGAGCGCCAAATTCAAATAAATTACTATAAAAATAAAATGTTCATTCAATTACACATGCAAGATAACAAATTAAAGCTACACTTGTTGTGAATCCAGCCAACATGTCAGATTTCAAAAAGACTTTTCGGCAAAAGCAAACGATTCTATTATCTGAGGATAGCACCTCTGTAAACAGAGAGAGAAATATATATATAATATTTCAACACTGCAGGCGCGACACAAAAAGCGACACAAAACGCAGAAATAAAAATATAATTCATGCCTTACTTTTGAAGAGCTTCTTTTGTTGGCACTCCAATATGTCCCATAAACATCACAAATTGTCCATTTGTTCGATTAATTCCGTCTGTATATATCCAAAATGTCCACTTATTTGGCGCGTTAGATCCAGAAAAAAAACCGGTTCCAACTTGCGCAACTTGACAATAAAATATCTCCAAAAGTTACCTGTAAACTTTGACAAAACATTTCAAACTACTTTTGTAATACAACTTTAGGTATTTTTTTTAAAAGTAAATAATAGATAAAATTGAAGATGGGATGATCTGTGTTCAATACAGGAGGAAAACAAACTGAAGCTGCTTTCTGGTCACGTGCCTCTATCAAACAGTACACTTCAAGTGACCCTCGTTCAAGATGGCCGTACTTCTTCATTACACAAAGGAAAAAACCTCAACCAATTTCTAAAGACTGTTGACATCCAGTGGAAGCGATAGGAACTGCAAGAAGGTCCCTTAGAAATCTGGATTCCCAATGAAAACCCATTGAAAAGAGTGACCTCAAAAACAAACAATCTGAATGGTTTGTCCTCTGGGTTTCGCCTGCTAAATAAGTTCTGTTATACTCACAGACATGATTCAAACAGTTTTAGAAACTTCAGAGTGTTTTCTATCCAAATATACTAATACTATGCATATCTTATCTTCTGGGGATGAGTAGCAGGCAGTTGAATTTGAGCATGCATTTCATCCGGACGTGAAAATACTGCCCCCTGTCACCAAGACGTTAACAAGTATTTTAATCAACTTAAATCTGAACAAAAAATGTGTATTTTATATACTCCCATTTTCTTTGACTATTTGGGATATCAACACACTATCCCCAATGTGTTGCACTGCAAACCGGGCTTAATAAGCCACCTAGAACCGTAAGATGACAGTGGGTTAAGAAGCCTCTGTAGATGACAGTGGGTTAAGAAGCCTCTGTAGATGACAGTGGGTTAAGAAGCCTCTGTAGATGACAGTGGGTTAAGAAGCCTCTAGATGACAGTGGGTTAAGAAGACTCCGTAGATGACAGTGGGTCTAGAAGACTCTGTAGATGACAGTGGGTCTAGAAGCCTCCGTAGATGACAGTGGGTCTAGAAGCTTCCGTAGATGACAGTGGGTCTAGAAGCCTCCGTAGATGACAGTGGGTTAAGAAGTCTCCGTAGATGGCCGTGAGTGGAGTCTCTATCATTTGCTGAACATATAGTTTGATATGCCTCACCTTTTCAAAGACCGTGTGTGTAATCTTAACCTCTCCTTCCACAGAGGGGGTCTAGGGCTGAGGAGCCAGTGTTCTCCAGCAGCCTGTGGGGTCCATCATGTGACAGCCTAGACCAGCTGGTAGACCACTGCCTGCTGCCTGAGCTCAGCCCTGGAGACTGGCTGGTCTTTAACAACATGGGGGCTGCTGGTCTGGGGGACATCTCCTCCTTCAGTGACCGCTCAGCCATCAGACCACCTGTCTACTACACTGTCTCCACTGCTGACTGGTACGGCCTAGTTATAGTGCTGCAGGGGGAGGTCTAATGTGTATTTCTCTCTAGTGTTGCTTCATGTGTTGCGTCTCTAGTCAAATAGTTAGAATGTAGCTTTCTTACCAACTAATGGCTATGTCTCTAGTCAGATAGTTAGAACGTACAGTGAGGGGGGGAAAGTATTTGATCCCCTGCTGATTTTGTACGTTTTTCCACTGACAAAGAAATGATCCGTCTATAATTTTAATGGTAGGTTTATTTGAACAGTGAGAGACAGAATAACAACAAAATAATCCAGAAAAACGCATGTCAAAAATGTTATAAATTGATTTGCATTTTAATGAGGGAAATAAGTATTTGACCCCTCTGCAAAACATGACTTAGTACTTGGTGGCAATCAGAGATCAGACGTTTCTTGTAGTTGGCCACCAGGTTTGCACACATCTCAAGAGGGATTTTGTCCCACTCCTCTTTGCAGATCTTCTCCAAGTCATTAAGGTTTCGAGGCTGACGTTTGGCAACTCGAATCTTCAGCTCCCTCCACAGATTTTCTATGGGATTAAGGTCTGGAGACTGGCTAGAACTACACGGACCTTAATGTGATTTTTCTTGAGCCACTCCTTTGTTGCCTTGGCTGTGTGTTTGGGTCATTGTCATGCTGGAATACCTATCCACGACCCATTTTCAATGCCCTGGCTGAGGGAAGGAGGTTCTCATTCAAGATTTGACGTTACATGGCCCCGTCCATCGTCCCTTTGATGCGGTGAAGTTGTTCTGTCCCCTTAACAGAAAAACACCCCCAAAGCATAATGTTTCCACCTCCATGTTTGACGGTGGGGATGGTGTTCTTGGGGTCATAGGCAGCATTCCTCCTCCTCCAAACACGGCGAGTTCAGTTGATGCCAAAGAGCTCCATTTTGGTCTCATCTGACCACAACACTTTCACCCAGTTGTCCTCTGAATCATTCATATGTTCATTGGCAAACTTCAGACGGGCGTGTATATGTGCTTTCTTGAGCAGGGGGACCGCTGGAGGATTTCAGTCCTTCATGGCGTAGTGTGTTACCAATTGTTTTCTTGGTGACTATGGTCCCAGCTGCCTTGAGAGCATTGACAAGATCCTCCCGTGTAGTTCTGGGCTGATTCCTCACCGTTCTCATGATCATTGCAACTTCACGAGGTGAGATATTGCATTGAGCCCCAGGCCAAGGGAGATTGACAGTTCTTTTGTGATTCTTCCATTTGCGAATAATCGCACCAACTGTTGTCACCTTCTCACCAAGCTGCTTAACGATGGTCTTGTAGCCCATTCTAGCCTTGTGTAGGTCTACAATCTTGTCCCTGACATCCTTGGAGAGCTCTTTGGTCTTGGCCATGGTGGAGAGTTTGGAATCTGATTGATTGCTTCTGTGGACAGGTGTCTTTTATACAGGTAACAAACTGAGATTAGGAGCACTCCCTTTAAGAGTGTGCTCCTAATCTCAGCTCGTTACCTGTATAAAAGACACCCTGGGAGCCAGAAATATTTCTGATTGAGAGGGGGTCAAATACTTATTTCCTCATTTAAAATGCAAATCAATATATAACATTTTTGACATGCGTTTTTCTCGATTTTTGTTGTTGTAATTCTGTCTCTCACTGTTCAAATAAACCTTCCATTAAAATTATAGACTGAACATTTCTTTGTCAGTGGGCAAACGTACAAAATCAGCAGGGGATCAAATACTATTTTCCCTCACTGTAGCTTTCTTACGTCAACTAATGGCTATGTCTCTAGTCAAATAGTTAGCCATTAGTTGTTAAGAAAGCTACGTTCTAACTATTTGACTAGAGACATAGCCATTAGTTGTTGAGAAAGCTACGTTCTAACTATCCGACTAGAGACATAGCCATTTGTTGTTAAGAAAGCTACGTTCTATGTCTCTAGTCGGATAGCTACATTCTTGTTAAGAAAGCTACGTTCTAACTATCTTAACAACAAATGGCTATGTCTCTAGTCAAATAGTTTGGTCTGGGAATATGTCTGAATATAAACCGTGTAGTTATTCCCTCGAGACGTATGTGGCAGGGTCTACAGGAAATTACGGAAGAAAAAAAAAAAAAAAAAAATTCTAACCAAATCACGGACACCGATGTCACGTTTCCAGACAAACTGAACACATTTTCCCACTTTGGGGATAATACAGTGGAACTGTTGCGGCCCGCTAACAAGGACTGCGCCCACATCGACGGGACAGCAGTGGAGAAGGTGGAAAGATTTTAATTCCTGGGCGTACACATCACAGACAAACTGAATTGGTCCATCCACATAAACATGTGGTGAAGGTGCAACAGCGCCTCTTCAACCTCAAGAGGCTGAAGACATTTGGCTTAGCACCTAAAACCCTGACAAAGTTTTACAGATGCACAATTGAGAGCATCCTGTAGGGCTGTATCACCGCCTGGTACGGCAACTGCACCGCCCACAATCGTAAGGCTCTCCAGAGGGTAATGGGTCTGCACAACGCGTCACCGGGGGAAAACGACCTGCCCTCCAGGACACCTACAGCACCCGATGTCACATGAAGGCCAAAAAGATAATCAAGAACAACAACCACCCGAGCCACTGCCTGTTCACCCCGCTATCATCCAGAAGGCGAGGTCAGTACAGGTGCATCTAAGCTGGGACAGCGAGACTGATTAACAGCTTTTATCTCAAGGCCATCAGACTGCTGAACAGCCATCACTAACTCAGAGAGTCTACTGCCTACATGGAGACCCAATCACTGTCCACTTTAATAAATGGAACACTAGTCACTTTAAACAATGACACTAAATAATGCCATTACATTACTCATATCACGTGTATATACTGTTTTTTTTTATACCATCTACTGCACCTTGCCTATGCCGCTCGGCCATCGCTCATCCATATACATTCATGTACATATTCTCATTCACCCCTTTAGATTTGTGTGTATGAGGTAGTCGTTGTGAATTTGTTAGATTACTTGTTAGATAATACTGCACTGTCGGAACTAGAAGCACAAGCATTTCCCCCCTCAAATTGAACGGTAGTGTACCATCTCTATCTTCAGAACCAACTACCTACCTTACCATCTCTTCGTTCAGAACCAGTGTCGCTGGATATATTTGGGTCTCCCGAGTGGTGCAGCGGTCTAAGGCACCGCTTCTCAGTGCTAGAGGCGTCACTACAGACCCTGGTTCGAATCCAGGCTGTATCACAACCGGCTGTGATTGGGAGCCTCATAGGGCGGCGCACAATTGGCACAGCGTCGTCTGGGCTTGGCCGTTGTAGGCCGTCATTGTAAATACGAATTTGTTCTTAACTGACTTGCCTAGTTAAGTAAATAAAATAAAAAATTGCATTTTGGCAAATGTTTGCAAATTATGTATTATATTCTCTGCCTCATTCCAGTAGCTGCATGTTCAATACTGTGAGATATTTTTGAATCTCTTATTGGAAAAAGTCTGTTCATAGTATTTCCTGTTTAACCGGTTAATGGGGGTTGGTTAGTCGACAACAAAATTGACTGAAATTTGCATCCATACTCATATTAGATGTCAATGTTATGTCCGTGATGCTAGGAGTTCACATTCCGAAGTGGTGATGTATATTGGCACACCCATTTCTTTCATCTTCACTGTTTGTGATAGATAATATATCAAAAACATTGACAAGATGTATATCGGAAAATATTTTTGGAAGCTTTACCTTCATTGCCCATTCCTGATTTTATTGTGTTCCACTGCAACTTTATTAGTCAAACGATTTTTTTCCTGTGTGTTCCCCAGGTACAACATACAGGAGGCTGGGATAGCTGTGGACAGCATCATGAAGAACTTCTCCATGGTCCAGTACGGTGCATAGCTCCGTCCCTCCCTCTCCGTTGTGACATCCGAGAGAGATCTCCTTACCCTGGGCTTTTAGTGGTCAACATTCCAACGGCCTTGGAAAATGCAGTGTTCAACTTTCCAGGAAGGTTGAAATAGACTTCGAATTCCTGGGAACAGAAAATGATTTATTGGTGACCCATACCTCCAATTCTCAATTTGGTTTTGGAAAAATGAAAAAGATTAACACGTTTATCCCTCTTCCTACTCACCCCTCCTCCTCAGATAGAAAACAACACGTTTATCCCTCTTCCTACTCACCCCTCATCCTCAGATAGAAAACAACACGTTTATCCCTCTTCCTACTCACCCCTCCTCCTCAGATAGAAAACAACACGTTTATCCCTCTTCCTACTCACCCCTCCTCCTCAGATAGAAAACAACACGTTTATCCCTCTTCCTCAGATAGAAAACAACACGTTTATCCCTCTTCCTCAGATAGAAAACAACACGTTTATCCCTCTTCCTCAGATAGAAAACAACACGTTTATCCCTCTTCCTACTCACCCCTCATCCTCAGATAGAAATCAACACGTTTATCCCTCTTCCTACTCACCCCTCTTCCTCAGATAGAAAACAACACGTTTATCCCTCTTCCTCAGATAGAAAACAACACGTTTATCCCTCTTCCTCAGATAGAAAACAACACGTTTATCCCTCTTCCTACTCGCCCCTCCTCCTCAGATAGACAGAAAACAACACGTTTATCCCTCTTCCTACTCGCCCCTCAGTCAGCTAGAAAACAACACGTTTATTCCTCTTCCTACTCGCCCCTCAGTCAGCTAGAAAACAACACGTTTATCCCTCTTCCTACTCGCCCCTCAGTCAGCTAGAAAACAACACGTTTATCCCTCTTCCTACTCGCCCCTCAGTCAGCTAGAAAACAACACGTTTATCCCTCTTCCTACTCGCCCCTCAGATAGAAAACACGTTTATCCCTCTTCCTACTCGCCCCTCAGATAGAAAACAACACGTTTATCCATCTTCCTACTCGCCCCTCAGTCAGCTAGAAAACAACACGTTTATCCCTCTTCCTACTCGCCCCTCAGATAGAAAACACGTTTATCCCTCTTCCTACTCGCCCCTCAGATAGAAAACAACACGTTTATCCCTCTTCCTACTCGCCCCTCAGATAGAAAACAACACGTTTATCCATCTTCCTACTCGCCCCTCAGCTAGAAAACAACACGTTTATCCCTCTTCCTACTCGCCCCTCAGATAGAAAACAACACGTTTATCCCTCTTCCTACTCGCCCCTCCTCCTCAGATAGAAAACAACACGTTTATCCCTCCTCCTCAGATAGAAAACAACACGTTTATCCATCTTCCTACTCGCCCCTCAGCTAGAAAACAACACGTTTATCCCTCTTCCTACTCGCCCCTCCTCCTCAGATAGAAAACAACACGTTTATCCCTCTTCCTACTCGCCCCTCCTCCTCAGATAGAAAACAACACGTTTATCCCTCCTCCTCAGATAGAAAACAACACGTTTATCCCTCTTCCTACTCGCCCCTCAGATAGAAAACAACACGTTTATCCCTCTTCCTACTCGCCCCTCAGATAGAAAACAACACGTTTATCCCTCTTCCTACTCGCCCCTCAGCTAGAAAACAACACGTTTATCCCTCTTCCTACTCGCCCCTCCTCCTCAGATAGAAAACAACACGTTTATCCCTCCTCCTCAGATAGAAAACAACACGTTTATCCATCTTCCTACTCGCCCCTCAGCTAGAAAACAACACGTTTATCCCTCTTCCTACTCGCCCCTCCTCCTCAGATAGAAAACAACACGTTTATCCCTCTTCCTACTCGCCCCTCCTCCTCAGATAGAAAACAACACGTTTATCCCTCCTCCTCAGATAGAAAACAACACGTTTATCCCTCTTCCTACTCGCCCCTCAGATAGAAAACAACACGTTTATCCCTCTTCCTACTCGCCCCTCAGATAGAAAACAACACGCTTATCCCTCTTCCTACTCGCCCCTCCTCCTCAGATAGAAAACAACACGTTTATCCCTCCTCCTCAGATAGAAAACAACACGTTTATCCCTCTTCCTACTCGCCCCTCAGATAGAAAACAACACGTTTATCCCTCTTCCTACTCGCCCCTCAGATAGAAAACAACACGTTTATCCCTCTTCCTACTCGCCCCTCCTCCTCGGTCAGCTAGAAAACAACACGTTTATCCCTCTTCCTACTCGCCCCTCAGATAGAAAACAACACGTTTATCCCTCTTCCTACTCGCCCCTCAGATAGAAAACAACACGCTTATCCCTCTTCCTACTCACCCCTCAGTCAGCTAGAAAACAACACGTTTATCCCTCTTCCTACTCACCCCTCAGTCAGCTAGAAAACAACACGTTTATCCCTCTTCCTCAGATAGAAAACAACACGTTTAACAGTAACATATGCAACTAAATGGATGACTGTGTAGATGGAACCTCGCTTCCTAACCAGGTTTATTCATTAGATAGTTTACATACATGTGGAATTGGTTCATTTCTATTATATATTGATTACCTGTTGACAGTCTTGTAAAAATCACTTGTCTGATGATGCATTTGTCTATAGAAGATGATTCGCCAGGTTTAATATTTAAAATCAGTACTACATTTTTGCTTTTGACCCCATAGTCTAGTTTAAGTGAGATGTTAACCTTAACCCATTCTTGATTACATTTCATATTTTTTGGGGGGGGGGGGTTTATTAATTATATGGAGCACGTTTGAGTTCCTGCTAACATTTTCCCCAAGTACATGCGGTTTTACTGAGCAATATCTTCCGTGGGAATACTGTTGTCTGTTTCAACGCTACATGGATAACTGTGATTCCATTGTGACATCTTAACGTTCTTGCTTGGTGAGAGGGGCATTTGAAGGATTTGTTTAAGTGATTTATTCTCAGAGGAGTTCTGAACAGAACTAGCTGGGTTCTGTTTGCTAATGTACAGACAGAACTTTACCAGGCTGGCAGAAAGCGGTCCTCGGTTCTAAATCCTTTTGAGGAAGTGTTCTGGACAGCAAAGCCCCCTTCAGCATTACAGCCCATGGCTTTCACTCGGATCATGCTGTATAGCTTCTCTGCTGGGTTAGAGATACAATTAACATCAGCCTTGGGACTTGGACACACTTTGAACATTTTTTGCTTCTATAAACATTTCAACCACAAGTGTGTTACAAGGCCTTGTTCTCTGTCGCCACAGCACATAGCAGTCCACCAATAGACTTGTCTTCATATTTATGTGGCTCTAGCTTCTCATGCCTCTCTTACTGTATGGTGGTCTAACATGGAGTCTTGTACACTTTTTAATGTCTAAATAAGGTGACCAGAGCTGGACCCATATCTGGTTGTGCTCTTTCCATCTCCATTGCTCATTGTCAATCCCAAGCTGTTTGCCATGACAATGAGTGACAAGGAAGTGGGCATGATAGCGCAAACAGACTGGCACTCAAGCTTAGACCAGACCTGACTGAACTCCTAACTGTCCCCCTTGTTGGAAAAGTAAAGTACTGGAAATGACTTTCTAAGGCACTAATGGACCGTGTCCTATTTTTGACTGTAAATTGTGCTTGTTAAAGTAATGCAAGTGATTAATTTAATACATCTTTTGGACTGAAACCCTGTTTTTGTAGTTTTGCTTTTTTCATCTCTGGGAATATATATATATATATATACAAATGCAACAATTTGAAAGATTTTACTGAGTTCATATAGGGAAATCAGTCAATTAAAATAAATTCATTAGGCCTGAATCTATGGAATTCACATTACTGGGCAGGGGCACAGGCCCAGCTAATCAGAATGATTGTTTTTTCCCCACAAGGGCTATATTACAGACAAATACTCCTCAGTTTTGTCAGGTGGCTGGTCTCAAATGATCCTGCCGGTGAAGAAGCCAGATGTGGAGGTCCTGGACTGGCGTAGTTACACGTGGTCTGCGGTTGAGGCCGGTTCGACGTACTGCCAAATTCTCTCAAATGTTGGAGGCAGCCTACGGTAGAGAAATTAACATGCAAAAGCTCTGGTGGACATTCCTGCAGTCAGCATGCCAATTGCACACTCCCTCAACTTGAGACATCTGTGGCATTGTGTTGTGATAAAACTGCACATTTTAGTGGCCTTGTATTATCCCCAGCACAAGGTGCACCTGTGTAATGAGCATGCTGTTTAATCAGTTTATTGATATTCCACAACTGTCAGGTGGATGGATTATCTTGGCAAAGAGAAATGCTCACTAACAGGGATGTAAACACATTTGTGCATAACATTTGAGCGAAATAAGCATTTTGGGGATGTTTTATATTTGACACACAGTAGCAAAGTTTTAAACACCTACTCATTCATTGTAGAATAAATAGTGAAGACATCAAAACTATGAAATAACACATATGGAATCATGTAGTAACCAAAAAAAAGTGTTAAACAAATTCAAATAAATTTGAGATTCTTCAAAGTAGCCACCTTCTGCCTTTATGACAGCTTTGCACACTCTTGGCATTCTCTCAAACAGCTTCACCTGAAATGCTTTTCCAACAGTCTTGAAGGAGTTCCCACATATGCTGAGCACTTGTTGGCTGCTTTTCCTTCACTCTGCGGTCCAACTCATCCCAAACCATCTCAATTGGGTTGAGGTCTGGTGATTGTGGAGGCCAGGTCATCTGATGCAGCACTCCACCACTCTCCTTCTTGGTCAAATAGCCCTTACACTGCCTGGAGGTGTGTTGGGTCATTGTCGTGTTGAAAAACAAATGATAGTCCCACTAAGTGCAAACCAGATGGGATGGCGTTTCGCTGCAGAATGATGTGGTAGCCATGCTGGTTAAGTGTGCCTTGAATTCTAAATAAATCACTGACTGTGTCACCAGAAAAGCACCCCCACACCATCACACCTCCTCCTCCATGATTCACGGTGGGAACCACACATGCAGAGATCATCCGTTGCCCTACTCTGCATCTCACAAAGACACGGCGGTTGGAACCAAAAATCTCACATTTGGACTCATCAGATCAAAGGACACATTTCCACCGGTCTAATGTCCATTGCTCGTGTTTCTTGGTCCAAGCAAGTCTCTCCTTATTATTGGTGTCCTTTAGTAGTAGTTTCTTTGCAGCAATTCGGCCATGAAGGCCTGATTTCACGCAGTCTCCTCTGAACAGATGATGTTGAGATGTCTCTGTTACTTGAACTCTGAAGCATTTATTTGGGCTGCAATTTCTGAGGCTGGTAACTAACTTATCCTCTGCACCAGAGGTAACTCTGGGTCTTCCTTTCCTGGCGGTCCTCATGAGAGCCAGTTTCATCATTGTACTTGATGGCTTTTGTGACTGCACTTGAAGAAACGTTAAAAGTTCTTGGAAGTTTTCCACATTGACGGACCTTCATGTCTTAAAGTAATGATGGACTCATTTCTCTTTGCTTATTTGACATGTTCTTGCCATAATATGGACTTGGTCTTTTACCAAATAGGGCTATCTTCTGTATACCACCCCTACCTCGTCACAACACAACTGATTGGTTCAAACGCACTAAGAAGGAAAGAAGTTCCACAAATTAACCTTGAACAAGGCACACCTGTTAATTGAAAAGCATTCCAGGTGACTACCTCATGAAGCTGGTTGAGAGAATGCCAAGAGTGTGCAAAGCTGTCATCAAGGTAAAGGGTGGCTACTTTGATTTGTTAACACTTTTTTGGTTGCTACATGATTCCATGTGTTATTTCATAGTTTTGATGTCTTCACTATTATTCTACAATGTAGAAAATTGTAAAAAAAATAAAGAAAACCCTTGAATGGTGTGTAGTTGTTGTGTCCAAACTGTTGACTGGTACTGTAGTTATATGGTAACATTTTGAATCTGGGCTTTACTACTATAGCACATAGAAACACATTAATAAATGGAAAAACAGACAGTAAAAAAAATATAATCAATAAGATTGAACTGTATGTCCTATATCTAGGATATAAGAACGCTCTGGAAATATATTTTTTTACACATTCAAACACCATTTTTTTTTTGTTATGCACAAAACTACCTCTGTACTTTGATTCTTTTTTTTAAAACAGTACCAGGTTACCTTCAGAAGAGTCCCGGAACAGTTGTGTTTTTACTAACCAAATATGTTCTGATTTTCAGGGGGACTGTTGATTATTACTGCCGGTAATACTTAGTTGTTCTTGTAAGGCCTCCATTTAATCCTGTTTGTTATATTAATTCCAAAACAATACATTCGTTCACTGTTTTTAATACACCTTAAAAATGGTTTTGCTTACCCTGGTGTGAAATAAAACCTCATTCCATACACGACTTTCATGAACTCTTGCCTTGCGTTAATGGAGGTGCCAAATACAGATTATTAGCAGGTGATTAGTTACGAAGCCAACTACTTCAAAGACTGCAACAATGCTGGACTATCATACCTGTAGACTGTGACACATTTATACGTTCTATTGCTAGTGACAACTGCTCAGAAAAGATGCTCAGACTGCCAACGTAATAATATGCCAAATGTACACTCTTCTGAGGATAAAGAACCTGCTTCTGATTTTCATCTTGACGTAGCCAAGAGTTCATATGAGGAAGTGTCAGTGGTGCAGCCCAATCAAATCTCAGACACCCAAGAAATTAGGAATGAATACTACCACTTTGAGACAGAAAGTTGTCGTAGATGTTTATCAGATGAGGACATCGTAAGCTCTATGAAAACTGAATCAGATGAGCAACGTGTAACTGGAGTGTTTGACGTCTGAATAAGCGAGGATACACTGAAATGTGTTTTGTCGGATCAGGCAAATTTTGGAGGGTTCAGGTATACCATTCCAAACCATGTCTTTTACATTGATTCGTGATACATGGGAGAGGGTCCATTTGGAGAGAAGTGGTAGCTAATTTCAAAAAGTTCACATGGGTAGGCCTATGTGCAGGAAAGATTAAAGAGTCCAATCCTTACTGTGTAGTACATTTTCGATTTCAATTTTCAGTCAATCAGAAAAGGAAATTAAAACAAACGTTGAGCTCCGGAGAGGGAGCAACTTGCATTGTCATTACGTAATACTGCCGCAAATAAGGTGCACAGGGAATTAAGACCGACCTCTGGTGACGTTGGCTAGCTAAACGCATGCGCAGAAACACGTCACCGGGTCTAACGCAGAGATTATTTTGAGGAGATGGTAAACTTCATTGACATTGTAACGCCCGTTGTGTGCGTTGCCCATGCGTCGTCAATGGGCCGCGTTTAGCATTCTTGGCCAAGGAGATCACTCCTTCAAGGAATGAATTAGAGTCAATTCTAGCTCAAAAACCCAACATTAGCATGAAATACGTGAACAAGAAGTACAACATTACACATGTTTTCCGAGATAATTAACATGTTCTCTGTAATATCGGAAAGTTTTGAAATAGTGTCATTGCATACTATCGAGGAAAATAGAGGTTTCTCGATTCATGCCGCATTCACGTGCCAGTCGGAGCTAAGAAACTCTTGACATGCCTGACTTACTAACTGGTTGATAACGGCATGTGTGTAACTACAACCAATTATCAAGTCGAACATTCCAGAGTTAACTTTCTGACAAGCAAGTGAACGTGGTAATAGTGTAACGACCCTGGGCTTCGGGCTAGAAGGTCGAGGTTCGACACCTGCTCCCTGCATTGTTTCATTCATGGGGCCGCAGGGCCAGTAACCGAAAGGTTGCAAGTTCGAATCCCCGAGCTGACAATGTAGAAATCTGTCGTTCTGCCCATGAACCGGTAGTTAACCCACCGTTCCTAGGCCGTCATTGAAAATAAGAATTTGTTCTTAACTGACTTGCCTGGTAAAATACATTACAATATCTTGACGTTTAGAAGGTATCGCTTAACGATTAGTTTAGCAGCCGTTTGATGCAGCATGACAACGGGAACGCGATTGGTCGACGTCTGCCTGCAGAGTTTCGCCATTTATTTCTTGCATATTTCCTCTATTATCTTGGTCGAATTGTGCGTTAAATCAAAGTTGTTTTTTACGAAAATGAAAACGTGTCCGTTTGTCACTTTCACGAGGTTGGAGTAGTAACATGTTCAACTACTTAAGACACTGGCTCTAATCCAGGTTGTGCCTTTAGATTTGGAAAAAATTGAGATCTAAAGACAAACATGTAACATCTCTCACTTACTTGTGGAACCCTAAACCCCGGCCTGGTCTGTTGCGCCTCTACGTTCCCTCACTTCTCGCGATGTTGCGCCTACGTTCCCTCACTTCTCGCGATGTTGCGCCTACGTTCCCGGCACTTCTCGCGATATTTCGCCTCGGTTTAGAAACGCTGTGACCAGACCAAAGACAACAAGGTGAACACTAGCAGGAGCGACTTCGCTGCTTGAGTGTTGCTTGTTCACGAAATGGACTGCTCAAATCTAACCAATGTACGCACAGAGTCCAAGGATTACCAGGTAACAATAATGTGAACCTGTCGAAATGCCTTTTTTTCCTTCCCATTGTGTATAGTTGTAACGTTATTACCATAGCACTTTAAATTGCCTAGTGTGTGAGCTTGTGTAACCTATAAACAAAGACCACTACAACAACTGAGAGCTGAGATGTATGTAGTTTAGTCCGTTAAACAGTATGGAACAACCAAAACATTCAGGGCAGGCACCTTTGCGAACGGCCGTGATACATTGCTGCAATATTGCTGCATTCATTGTTGATCTAAATTTAAATGTGGTCGAGAAATAACTTTATCACAAAGAGCATGTTACTAAGATGTAAATTTATAATAGCAGACAACTTATTTATTCATGTCAAATATAATGTTGCTGCTATTTTATGTAAGAACTGCATTGTCGTAGATGTGTTTTCGCCGACGTTATGAAACAAAAAATGGTGAATGTGGTTGCTGCCGGAGCACGGTGCAGCGGGTACCCTCACTAGTTTCTATTTGACGAGAATACATGGAGCTGGTCAAACTATTTCTGCTAAATTAATTCAGATACATTCTAAATGAAGGATATTTAATTAGCACTACAATTATATGAAACGATAGAATGCCAAACCAAATAAATATGTGTAGCAGCCTAGAGGTAGGTAAATAAATGGTGGTTTCTTCCCCGTCTTCTCTCTGGCAGTGGCGAGAATGATGAACTATTAGGCTAGCTGTGTGCACTGCGGAGGCTTGACTACTTCAGCCGACCAGACCGTTGGAAAAACATGTGTGTGTCTTCCTTGAGGATGTTCATAAAACTCCACAGACCCCTCTTGTGCAGTGTAACCCAGAATTATGTGACCACTTGGTTAAGGCGACACCATTTTGCCTAGGACCAGTGGCGACCAGTCATTCAGGGCAGGTGAAGATCCCCACATTTTTTGCAAAAAAAGGCTTGCCTATTTTGCGTGTTATTTTGTCATTAATATGTGTCACATATCAGTTTGTAAACAATGTATGTGTGTGTGTGTATATATATATATATATATATATAATATCACTGACTTAATGAAGCTGCATACAAACATGGTCTCTTTTTAAAATGGTATTTTCTTGAGTTCGTCAGCTCCAAAATGCAGGTGTTTCAGCCCAGCTCAGTGCTTTCTGTAGTGATGGGGCAAGCCAGCAGAAAATAAGGAGTGTTGCGCCGTGATTGGCTCAGTGTTCTGTCACTCATGCCAAGTCTAAGGGCAGAGATAGAAAATTATAGCCCCTTTAGTGCTGCAATAGAGTTACACGAGAAGTGCCCATCCAAGAAGGCTTAAAGTCATTGGCCACAGATACAATTATGTCAAATCACATTATATGTACAGTAGCTTTGATTGGACTGATCATGTCAACTTCATACTTTCAAAATCTTAGCTGGCAGTCATCATCATGAATCAAGTTGACAATCTACTGACAAATCCTTTTTAATCCTTGTCATATGAAGAGAAATTATAGATAACATATCGGTGCTCATCGGCTATTGGACATAAACATTACACAACAAGTTGGAAATCACAAATTCAACAATGAGTGGTTTGGAAGGAATCAGTGGCTGTGTGGTCCCACATCTGGGAGGGTCTCATTTTTTTTCCCAAATTTAAAATGATACATTCAACATTGGCCATGCTGTCAATAAAGCATGATTTGTGCTCCTCTCAAAACAACTGTTACCTCGGAACTGCGAAGTCTTGAACTCATTGAAGTCAAGTTAATTAACTGGGAAGTCGGGAATAAACAAGCTCTGACTGAGAAAACGTCTTGAGCGGTCATCCAACTGACTTCAGTGACTTCAAGGCAACTAACTGGAAGGTTGGGTATAAACTGGTTGAGAGAATTCCAGGAGTGTGCAAAGCTGTCATCAACGCAAATGGTGGCCACTTTGAAGAATCTCATATAATATATTTTGATTTGTTTAACACTTTTTTTTGGTTACTGCATGATTCCATATGTGTTATTTCATAGTTTTGATGTCTTCACTAATATTTTACAATGTAGAAAATAGTCAAAAATTAAGAAAAACCCTTGAATGAGTAGGTGTGTCTAATTTTGACTGGTACTGTATTTACATTAGTCTATAGCCTCAGTATACCACGTAGTCGTAGGCCAATTAGAGTGTAGCCTACTCTAAACTATTGTTGTTTGTTCCTGAACTGGCCCAAATGGCAGAGCTATCATTCAGCACCAGAATTTGGTTAAACTTCTTTAAATAACATCATCCTGGGACTGCCCTTTCAGCATCTTTTGCTTAAAATGACCTTTTTTAGTCCTTTCTCTTCGAATAACCAAGTTCTGTCTAATAGTCCTACTCATCACTTATCATTACAAATAGGAGATGATCACTTCTCACCATGGTGCTCTTTAGTAACGTTAGATCAAAACTGAATTAATGTCTCTCAAGATCACATAATGATTCATTTTCATTTTGCATAACGGAACCTAATATAATAGCATAGCCTGTAACGTTACTGTTACACCAACGCCTAATTTCAATGAGATTTTAAGATGGTTAGCTGAAGCCGAATAGTCAAAATGTAGAATGTGGCAGAACTCAACAGCGCTCACCGCTAGAGAGGATATATACAGAAAGGCTAATGGTATAACAGCATCTGCTTTCATTCACTCACCAAACAGTAATTCACAAATATCTAAATTACCATGAAACTGAGATCACATGACTGGCCCAGAGCAACACATGACTGGCCCAGAGCAACACACGACTGGCCCAGAGCAACACACGACTGGCCCAGAGCAACACACGACTGGCCCAGAGCAACACACGACTGGCCCAGAGCAACACACGACTGGCCCAGAGCAACACACGACTGGCCCAGAGCAACACACGACTGGCCCAGAGCAACACACGACTGGCCCAGAGCAACACACGACTGGCCCAGAGCAACACACGACTGGCCCAGAGCAACACACGACTGGCCCAGAGCAACACACGACTGGCCCAGAGCAACACACGACTGGCCCAGAGCAACACACGACTGGCCCAGAGCAACACACGACTGGCCCAGAGCAACACATGGAGATGTAGTCTGGTTGGTAAAACATGAAGAATTATCATTCACCATTGACAGTGATGATGACCTATTTTTAAAATACGTATGCCTAACTTGGTGTTTGAGGGAATTCAAAATATAACTTTTTATTGAACCTTTATTTAATTAGGGTTTAGACAATGGCCTGTGTGGCCATAGGTAGATGTTGTAATTGGAGCACTCATTTTTCTATGCATATTCTAGAATGATGGGCTATTAAATTGGCTACGTCTGTCAGTACAAACTTTTAGGAAATGATGTCATTCATGTTTTTTTGTTTATTTTGCACTACCTCACCTAAAACATAGACCTACACCACTGGCTAGATCAGCTGTTTCAGC
Source organism: Oncorhynchus clarkii lewisi (assembly GCF_045791955.1). Taxonomy (NCBI): domain Eukaryota; kingdom Metazoa; phylum Chordata; class Actinopteri; order Salmoniformes; family Salmonidae; genus Oncorhynchus; species Oncorhynchus clarkii. The sequence goes on along the minus strand of NC_092178.1, from coordinate 1,242,272 downwards.
GACTTTGTACTAATGTACAACATTCAATGTTCTCCAACCAGTGGTATCACAACAGAAGGTGCATTTCTTTGCTATCTGTATCTCTGATACGCCTAACATTCTAAAAGGCTATCAAATATATTTCAGTTGATGTTTAGGTGACTGTATGCTGTAAGATGAAGAAGCTGTGGTCTTCAATTGTTTCATACAGAACAGCCACAAAGACACAGACCAGCAACGCTGCACAGAGGATGAGCCCTTGCTTAGAGACAACCCCAGGCGTTTTGTCATCTTCCCAATCCAGTACCCTGACATCTGGAGGATGTACAAACAGGCCCAGGCTTCCTTCTGGACAGTGGAAGAGGTGGGGGCTAATTACCTTGAATTCCAAATGCTGCCTATTCCCTGTAAAGAGCAAGACAGTCGTCAGAATACATGAAACAATACTCCCTCATTTTGAATGTGTGAAAACTGAAGGCTGTCGCTTGCGAGATTGATGTGTGGTTTGTAAAGCCTAATGTCAGGAGAGCGAGGCAATATGCTACATACAACACACAGTCTCGCTCACTTAAAAAAACAAAGCACGGTTTAATGTAGGTGGTTGATGTGTGGTTAGGTGGTGGTTGAAGTGTGGAACTGTTTGTAACCAACCGTCTGTGCTGCAGGTGGATCTATCTAAGGACCTGGCACACTGGGACAACTTGAAGCCTGATGAGAAACACTTCATCTCTCACATCTTAGCTTTCTTCGCTGCCAGCGACGGCATTGTCAACGAGAACCTTGTGAGTCCCTCTCTTAGGAACCCTGGTCTGTAGGGCGTTAGGAACCCTGGTCTGTAGGGCGTTAGGAACCCTGGTCTGTAGGGCGTTAGGAACCCTGGTCTGTAGGGCGTTAGGAACCCTGGTCTGTAGGGCGTTAGGAACCCTGGTCTGTAGGGCGTTAGGAACCCTGGTCTGTAGGGCAATAGGAACCCTGGTCTGTAGGGCGTTAGGAACCATGGCGTTAAATGGAGATTCTCCACTGAGCTGGCTTTTTGGTCCAGGACTCGACATCCAGGAAACTGTGTCTGGGAAACTGCCCCATAAGTTTTGTTCTAGATCATGGATGTAGCTATACAGTAGTACTGTATTATACTGTGTTCTCACCCCAGCCTATTTGTTGTTGATGTAGCTATACAGTAGTACTGTATTATACTGTATTATTCTGTATTATACTGTGTTCTCACCCCAGCCTATTTGTTGTTGATGTAGTTATACAGTAGTACTGTATTATACTGTATTATACTGTATTCTCACCCCAGCCTATTCATCCTTCATCCTTTTTTACCTTTATTTAACTCGGCAAGTCAGTTAAGAACAAATTCTTATTTTCAATGACGGCCTAGGAACAGTGGGTTAACTGCCTGTTCAGGGGCAGAACGACAGATTTTTTACCTTGATCTTGCAACCTTTTGGTTACTAGTCCAACGCTCTAACCACTATGCTACGCTGCTGACCCAATGTTATCCATCCCTCAGGTCCAGAGGTTTAGTCAGGAGGTACAGCTTCCAGAGGCCCGATCCTTCTATGGGTTCCAGATCCTCATAGAGAACATCCATTCTGAGATGTACGGCATGCTCATCAACACTTACATCAGGGACTCTGAGGAGAGGTACGTGACTATAGTCTAATGAGATGTATGGCATGCTCATCAACACTTACATCAGGGACTCTGAGGAGAGGTACGTGACTATAGTCTAATGAGATGTATGGCATGCTCATCAACACTTACATCAGGGACTCTGAGGAGAGGTACGTGACTATAGTCTAATGAGATGTATGGCATGCTCATCAACACTTACATCAGGGACTCTGAGGAGAGGTACATGACTATAGTCTAATGAGATGTATGGCATGCTCATCAACACTTACATCGGGGACTCTGAGGCCCGCATCATGAAGCATCTCAGAGTAGGTGTAGTGATCTAGGATCAGGTCTTCCCTGTCCATGTAACCTTATTCATTATGATCCAAAAGGCAACACTGATCCTAGATCAGCACTCCTCCTGTGTTATGCATTATGAACACAGGCCCTGATATCCTCACCAGGTGGTATATGGAGCTCATTTTGTCAGTTGAGGAGATCATTGTGGTGAAACGGTGATACTAGACTTGGAGGAGGGGTTGGTTGGTGCATGTTTTGATCTACAGGCACAAATGTTCTGAACCTGTTCTCCGTTTCTCTTGTCTGCACAGGGAACATTTGTTCAATGCCATTCAGACTATGCCGTGTGTGAGAAGGAAAGCAGACTGGGCGATCCAGTGGATCTCTGACACCAAATCCACTTTCGGTGAGTTCTTGAAAAAGGAACAGTCTCACAGCTGTAACATCCTCATTGCTATAGTAACAGTGTTCACCCTGGACAATGCATGGTTAGGACATGATCCTCATTGCTATAGTAACAGTGTCCACCCAATGCATGGCTAGGACATGATCCTCATTGCTATAGTAACAGTGTCCACCCAATGCATGGCTAGGACATGATCCTCATTGCTATAGTAACAGTGTCCACCCAATGCATGGCTAGGACATGGAAATGTTTCATATGTGTCGTTGGATAGTTATTTTGTGCGTTCATTCTTCGTTTAATAATTCAGCCTTCGCTGCTAGTTATACACATTTTTTTAATGCTGCCATTTTTTAATTAAACCACCAACCCATGTTTCAATTCCTCCACAGGGGAGAGGATAGTAGCGTTCGCTGCAGTGGAGGGCATCTTCTTCTCAGGGTCGTTTGCTGCTATTTATTGGTTGAAGAAGAGAGGCCTGATGCCTGGGCTCACCTACTCCAACGAGCTCATCAGCAGAGATGAGGTTAGATGCTCTGTGTCCTTTCAACTCTGAACCTCCAAACCAGTTCCACTGGCTCTTTTTAGTTGTTCCCCTCTAATCAGGAAGTAATTTACACCTCCCAGGTGAGTGTAATTAACTAGCAGGTAGTAAACATAAACACAAAGTGTTTGGGCCCTCTTGGACTGGGATTGAACAGTCCAGTTTTAGTCTCTTTTCAAAGGACATCTAAGCTACATCTTGATGCAGCACAAACATTTTCCAGCCTCAACGTTTTGCTGTTATTTGATTAGAAAAGTAGCAACAGCTAAAATGTATTGACCTCCCTGCCGATATAAGTGTCACTATAGAGTATTGATCTTTTAATGTATGTTTGTATCTTCAGGGCCTGCACTGTAACTTTGCCTGTCTGTTGTACAGCTACATAGTGAAGAAACCGTCAGAGGACAGGGTGAAGGACATTATCACCAAAGCTGTCAGCATTGAGCAGGTGAGTCCGTGAAATGAATACTGTCTAACATCAGAAGTAGATGCATGACTCTCGCCTAGTGCTGTTGACCGCATTACCTCCACACCAGAGTCATGATGGCTGTCAAATTCCACGTGACTGTTTAGGTGAGCTTCTCCAAGCTCTGATGCTGTGGATGGTCATTAGTAGCCTACCAAACTGACTAACAGCCTGGTACTCAGCACTCTATTGTCCCACAAGTCACGTTGACATCAATGCTAATCTAATCAAACACTCCATGAGAGCTCATCAGCTCATGTTGCGCAACATTTCAATAGGCTATGGAATTGCGTGAGAACAGAGTAATGGCCTCTATTAAAAAGAGGAGGATCCCATCAGACTTCTATAGACTAGGGCTACTATATTTATTTCTCAACTTTCCTAATATTAAGCACTTGGCTTGTCTTTGCAACAGGAGTATAGCTTACCTGATGGGAAAAGTGTCCTCCATTCGCTATTTACAAGCATTTCATTACCCTCACAATAACATCTGCTAAATATGTGTATGTGACCAGTAAATTTGATTTTGAAGTGCGTTGATGACATATTTTCCGCTGCCCATTTCGATACAGGTGCTTATGATAATGGTACATTCTAAATCAAAACAAATTTCACATATTTAAGACGAGATTAAATCAGCAATAGTCTGATGGGTGACAATATTAGCCTATCACTTGTGAATGATATATGATCACGTGTGTATGATGCCCAGCATAAGAAACAATACATGTTTTTATTCTAATCATAGTTGTACACCTCATGTAGCCTAGCCCATAGACCTATATGTTTTTGCAAGGTTTGTATCACAACTACAGTGGCCAAATAACTTAAAATTAAGCACATTAATCCACTTTATAATTGGCGTAGAGCCTAACTGGCATATACAGTGGGGAGAACAAGTATTTGATACACTGCCGATTTTGCAGGTTTTCCTACTTACAAAGCATGTAGAGGTCTGTACTTTTTTATCATAGGTACACTTCAACTGTGAGAGACGGAATCTAAAACAAAAATTCAGAAAATCATATTGTAGGGTTTTTAAGTAATTAATTTGCATTTTATTGCATGACATAAGTATTTGATACTTATGTCTACGAAGGAGAGGTTGAACAGGCTGGTAATAGGGGTTGCGACAATGGCGGCGGACAGTTTCAGAAATGGAGGGTCCAGATTGTCACGCCCAGCTGATTTGTATGGGTCCAGGTTTTGCAGCTCTTTCAGAACATCTGAAAACCTCGGCTGTTGGCCGAGGTTGGAGTAGCCAGGAGGAAGGCATGGCCAGCCGTTGAGAAATGCTTGTTGAAGTTTTCGATTATCACGGATTTATCGGTGGTGACCGTGTTACCTAGCCTCAGTGCAGTGGGCAGCTGGGAGGAGGTGCTCTTATTCTCCATGGACTTTACAGTGTCCCAGAACTTTTTGTAATTAGAGCTACAGGATGCAAATTTCTGCTTGAAAAAGCTGTCCTCTGCTTTCCTGACTGACTGCGTGTATTGGTTCCTGACTTCCCTGAACAGTTGCATATCGCGGGGGCTATTCAATGCTTTTTCAGTCCGCCACGGGATGTTTTTGTGCTGGTGGAGGGCAGTCAGGTCTGGAGTGAAACAAGGGCTATATCTGTTCTTAGTTCTGCATTTTTTGAACGGAGCATGCTTATCTAAAATGGTGAGGAAGTTACTTTTAAAGAATGACCAGGCATCCTCAACTGACGGGATGAGGTCAATATCCTTCCAGGATACCCGGGCCAGGTCGATTAGAAAGGCCTGCTCGCAGAAGTGTTTTAGGGAGCGTTTGACAGTGATGAGTGGTGGTCGTTTGACTGCGGACCCGTAGCGGATACATTCAATGAGGCAGTGATCACTGAGATCCTGATTTGAATACAGCAGATGTGTATTTGGGGGGCAAGTTGGTCAGGATAATGTCTATTAGGATGCCCAAGTTTACGGATTTAGGGTTGTACCTGGTGGGTTCCTTGATAATTTGTGTGAGATTGTCTTCACTTGTAGCCTGTGAGAAAGACCTGACCATGTGATGGAGTGTGCAGCAGTCTGGAAGAAGGGCACACTGGCAGAAAAGGGCATGGATTTGTTTAGGGTGCGTTACGGCCACACAAAGGGGATGCAGCCGTGAAATTCTATGCATTGTCAAGTGCTTGTCAAATTGTGAACGAGTGACTGATGTAGTGTGTACAGCAAAAAAACAAAGTAGAGCTCATGCCTTTCAAGTGACTTTATTCAAATCATCATGCACCGTACAATGTATAAAACATAAAGCCCAATGTTTGTGGAACAACTAAAGTTAAATTAATAACTCTAAATTAAGATATAGGAGTACCTATTTCTTTGTGAACCCTCAACACAGAAAAGCTGCATGTGCACCCTCCCTCAAATCGTTTGGAGAAAATGTCCTTCCTATTTTATTCAGCTTGGTTCAAATGTTTTCTACATACTATAAAATAATGACACGGAATTCTAAGCTAATCTTGTCTGCTAAATGAACTAGTCTAGCCCACAGCCAGATCAGGCTATAACGTATGGACAATTCTGATTTATACTATTCTGTTCTTCTGAAGTAGACTACATTTTCTTCATGTTTCTTTAGACCGGTCTAAAATAAATAATGGATTTATTGTGAAGGTGTAGGCCATATTACATGGATTTATTTATTTTTAAACAGTAGATGTTCCCAAAGGTCTGCATCAGTGGCTTGTAGGCTGTGTGGAAGCCAGGAGATGCTGAATGTGTTTATGTTAATTAACAGTCAATTACCGTGAGACCTGCAGATATTTGCTTGACAATCACCGGTTGACAAAATTTGGTGACAGCCACACATACTCTCGCCATTATAAAAACATACGTCATTGTAAATCCATTAAAAACAGTGAGGTTTGGTTCATAGTAATTGTATCTGTATGATAAAAGGTCTATCTAACAATGATCAAGAACATGTCCATAATGGCACATTTTAACGGGAATCTGGAACGTGTCCAGAAGGACACATTTTAACGGGAATCTGGAACGTGTCCATAACCACACATGTTCACATTTCAGGAGTTTCTGACAGAGGCCTTACCTGTGGATCTGATTGGGATTAATGGTGTGCTGATGAAGCAGTACATTGAGTTTGTGGCAGACCGTTTACTCCAAGACCTGGGATTGGCCAAGGTGAGTCTTTCCTTATTATTTTGACTCTACAACATAGTATTTTGATATTTTTAGTGTGTAGGTAGCGTATACATAGCGCCAGCCTGTTGGTCCAACTCATGGATTGATAGGATGTCATGCTTGGCTTGACAATGACAAAATAAAGTTGTCAAGAGCAAAAGGAATGCTTTCTATCCCAGGTCTATCTGACAGAAAACCCCTTCGACTTCATGGAGTCCATCTCACTGGAAGGGAAAACAAACTTCTTTGAGAAGCGTGTGGCTGAGTACCAGAGGTATGGAGTGATGTCAAACACCATGAACTGTGACTTCACCCTTGATGCAGACTTCTAGTTAAAACACATGGTTCCACGTGAAGAAAAAGAGGAGGCTTCAGGAGTTCCATAATAACCTCAGATGCGATTGGAGGGGAATCCTGATTGGAAGAATTATAACCACATAGGTGCTGAGTGGCATAACATCAATCCAAGTACAGGCACTCGTGTGGGTTTGAAAATGGAAAAAAAAGCCACACATTATTACACTTGACCTGTATATTGAATTTACATTTGTTGTATTTTATCTTGATTTAACAAGGACTTCACACTGACAATGGCAGCAATACTAGTGAACCAATGCAATGGTTTTAATAAGTGTAACCGATGTGAAATGGCTAGCTAGTTAGCGGTGGTGTGCGCTAATAGCATTTCAATCGGTGACATCACTCGCTCTGAGACCTTGAAGTAGTTGTTCCCCTTGCTCTGCAAAGGGTTGTGGCTTTTGTGGAGCGATGGGTAACGATGCTTCGAGGGTGGCTGTTGATGTGTGCAGAGGGTCCCTGGTTCGAGCCCAGGTAGGGGCGAGGAGAGGGACAGAAGCTAAACTGTTACATAAGGAGTTATTGATCAATGCCTTTTGTTTGTTTTATAAAATTAATACTGCTCATAGTCTCTCTCTCTCTGATAATCATTTGTTCTAGATGCATAGCTAGAACTATTAGGAAGAATGTGTGTGTGAGAGTGTGTGTTTGCAAAACTTGCACGTGGTGGAACACCACAATATTTTCCTTTGTATCCCACCTGCTTCTACATATTTCCAGCTCCATCATTGATCAATGCTTTCTTTTTGTGGACAGCCACTGTCAAATTAAGGCCCTCCCCCTGGCGCTAGCTAGTTGGTAGTGCTGGCAGTGGCTATGCTACATGCTAGCTGACGTTTTGAAAAGATGGCAACGGACTGGCAAGCTTTAACTGATTTAAGCCAAGTTAATATCCAGTTGTCTCAGAGAGCTGTTATCCTCCGGGCCAGGATATGTCTGATTGTAGTTGGGGTGGAATATGGTCTTGACGCCTGTGCGTTACCCGTCATGAGTGATTTTTCTCCACGGCGGCGGACTCTTCGGTGGGAAAAAGCAAGGAGCTCCGGTTACTCGACAGGGGCAATGCCCTCCAGGATCAAGTGAATACAATTGTGAAGCACGAGGAACAAAAGAAGACAAAAATATATATCAGGAAAAGGTACACACATTTAGCTATCTGTAAATAGGAATTGTCGTAGCATTGGCAACATTTTTTTTTGCTGTGTAGCTTTGTTGTTGGCTGGCTAACGTGTTAACTTGCTAATATTAGCCGCTAGCTAGCTTAGTTTGCTATTGTTAAGTACTGGCTTTGTTTTGATAGCTTAGTTTCCAGCTAGTTAGCTAGCCATTTTCATTAGCATTAATGTTTTCATTCTTGTTTTCAATTTTCTTTTTTGATATTTTCACTGGTATTTTTAACAAACACGCCTCTAAAGAAAATTAGAATTAAAAACAGGTTCAGCCGCTGGTTCGACCGTGATCTTGCAGAGTTTCTCCACCTCAAGAATTGCATTTGGCAAAAGGCTTGGCACACGCATACTCAGGCTGACTGGTATATTCGTTCAAGCAAATGAGAAATAAGTGCACTCAGGCTATCCGGAAGGCCAAAGTTAGTTACTTTAATGAGCAGTTCTCTCTCTGGGTCTAACCCTAAGAAGTTTTGGAGAATAAACCCTCCTCCTCACAGCTGCCCATGTCCCTTAATGTTGATGATGTGGTTGTTACTGACAAGGAGCACATGGCTGAGCTCTTTAATCACCACTTCATTAAGTCAGGATTCCTATTTAACTCAGCCATGCCTCCTTACCCGTCCAACATTTCCTCATCTCCCCAGCCCTTCTAATGTGACTATCCCCATGCCCTGCTACACAGTTTCTCCCTGCAAGTACTTGGGAGTATGGCTGTACAGTACACTGTCCTTCTCTCAGCACATATCAAAGCTGCAGGCCAAAGTTAAATCTAGACTTGGTTTTCTCTATTGTAATCGCTCCTCTTTCACCCCAGCTGCCAAACTAAACCTGATTCAGATGACCATCCTGCCCATGCTAGATTACGGAGAAGTCATTTATAGATATGCAGGTAAGGATGCTCTCGAGCGGCTAGATGTTCTTTACCATTCAGCCATCAGATTTGCCACCAATGCTCCTTATAGGACACATCACTGCATTCTATACTCCTCTGTAAACTGGTCATCTCTGTAAACCCATTGCAAGACCCACTGGTTGATGCTTATTTATAAAACCCTCTTAGGCCTCACTCCCCCCTATCTGAGATATCTACTGCAGAGATACTCTACTGATACCTACTACAGCCCTCATCCTCCACAAACAACACCTGTTCTGCCAGTTACATTCTGTTAAAGGTCCCCAAAGCACACACATCCCTGGGTCGCTCCTCTTTTCAGTTCACTGCAGCTAGCTACTGGAACGAGCTGCAACCAACACTCAAACTGGACAGTTTTATCTCGTCTCTTCATTCAATGACTCAATCATGGATACGCTTACTGACAGTTGTGGCTGCTTCGTGTGATGTATTGTTGTCTCTACCTTCTTGCCCTTTGTGCTGTTGTCTGTGCCCAATGTTTGTACCATGTTTTGTGTTGCTACCATGTTGTCTTGGGTCTCCCTTTAAGTAGTGTTGTGTCTCTTGTTGTGATGTGTGTTTTTGTCCTATATTGTATTTATTTATTTTAATCCCAGGTCCCCGTCTCCACAAGGCCTTTTGGTAGGCCGTCATTGTAAAAAATAATTTGTTCTTAACTGACTTGCATAGTTAAATAAAGTTTTAAAATATGTATATAATAAATGTTGTCTTAGGTCTCTCTTTATGTAGTGTTTTGTCCTATATTTATTTTTAATCCCGTGCCTCCGTCCCTGCAGGAGGCCTTTTGGTAGGCCGTCATTGTAAATTTGTTCTTAACTGACTTGCCTAGTTAAATATGTAATACCCTTGTTTGAACTAGATATTGAGTTTATTTATTATAATTAATTGGTATGAAATTTAAAAGGTGATGGAATTGCTCTTAAATTGTAATGTTAATGCATTTATTTTTGAATAAATATTTATTTAAGTGAATAGTTTGGTCAACTTAAAGTAAACCAGCTTGTTAAGCTGTGGCCATTGGGGAGTGGACCTGGTTAACAGGAGGTCTGGGGCAGTGTTGCCAATTTAGTGAGTATTCAGACCCCAACAACTTTTTTTTTTTTAAGCGACTAGCGACTTTTTCTGGGGTTATTGGTGACTTGGAGACTCTGACGTGAAAGCACGTATCGTTCTTACTCTTCTCAATGAGCAGCGGGTGCTGCCGTGGGCCCCATCCCCGTCCCAAAGCACTCACAGGCACTGCAGACCCTCCCAGCTGCAGTCAGAGCAGGACTGCAAATGAATCGCGCATGCGGGAAGCCGCCGCTGGCTGATCCCGCCCTGGTTTACCATTTTTTTTATTAACCTGAATTAGAGCCAGCGGGCCATGTAAAGGCACGAAAACCAAACAAACACGTAACAAAACACAGGGTAGAAACCCAAAACAAAAGAGCTAGGAGGACTACCTCAAATTTCACGCACACAATTATTTACACATTGGGTGAGACCCATAATAATCTGCGCAATCCACAAGGGCACGAAAGCCCAAAACACACAGCACAGGTACAGGTATTCACACGCACCAACGGACATAGGAACAATAATCGACCCTACCATGGTGAACAAAGGGCACATGTATACAAACACAATCAGTGGGAATAGGGGCCAGGTGTGAGCAATGACAGTTCCAGAGAGATCCGTGACACATGAGCTCATGTTGCGCAACATTTTAACAGGCTATGCAATTACGTGAGAACAGAGTGATGGCCTCTACTAAAAATAGCTCTGCCAGGTTGGATGGGGAGTGTCTCTGCACAGCTATTTTCAGGTCTCAGGTCTCTCCAGAGATGTTTGATCGGGTTCAAGTACGGTCTCTGGCTGGCACAGAACTCTCGAGCTCTGTTAGTGACCATCGGGTTCTTGGTCACCTTCCTGACCAAGGCCCTTCTCCCCCGATTGCTCAATTTGGCCAGACGGCCAGCTCTAGGAAAAGTAGTGGTGGTTCCAAACTTCTTCCATTTAAGAATGATGGAGGCCCCTGTATTCTTGGACTTTCAATGCTGCAGAAATGTTTTGGTTCCCTTCCCCAGATCTGTGCCTCGACGGAGATCTACGGACAACTCCTTCGACCTCGTGGCTTGGTTTTTGCTTTGACATGCAATCTCAACCTTGGGTCCTTTATATAGACAGATACGTGCCTTTCCAAATCATGTCCAATCAATTGAGTTTACACAGGTGGACTCCAATCAAGTTGCAAAAACATCTCAAGTTGGATCAATGGAAACTGGATGCACCGGAGCTCAATTTCAAGTCTGGCAGCAAAGGGTCTGAATACTTATGTAAATAAGGTATTTCAGTTTTTTAAATTTGTAATACATTTGCAAACCTGTTTTTAACTTTGTCATTATTATTATTATTGTGTGTAATTGATGAAGGGGATTTAAAAACATATATTTTTAATAAGGCTGTAATGTAACAAATGTAATGGAAATGTAATGGAAATGTAATGGAAATGTAATGGAAATGTAATTCTGAACAAAAATATAAACACAACATGCAACAATGTAACGATTTTACTGAGTTACATTTCATATGAGGAAATCAGTCAATGGAAATAAATTCTTCAGGCCTTAATCTACGGATTTCACGAGACTGGGAGATATGTGTATGTTGGTCACGGATGCATAAAAAAAAAGAAGGTATTGGCGTGGATCAGAAAACCAGTCAGTATCTGGTGTGACGACCATTTGCCTTATTCATCGCAGCATCTCCTTCACATAGAGTTGATCAGGCTGTTGATTGTGGCCTGTGGAATGTTGTCCCACTCCTCTTCAATGGCTGTGTGAAGTTGCTGGATATTGGCAGGAACTGGAACATGCTGTCACACACATTGATCTAGAGCATCCCAAACATGCTCAATGGGTGACGTCTGGTGAGTATGCAGGATATGGAAGAACTGGGCCATTTTCAGCTTCCAAGAATTGTGTAAATAAAGTTCCTTGTGACATGGGGCCATGTAACATGTAAAGTGTTTGTTCCATGTTTCATGAGCTGAAATAAAAGATTGTAGAAATTTTCGAAACACGCAAAAAACGTAATTCTCACAGATTTTGAGCACAAATGTGTTTACATCCCTGCTAGTGAGCATTTCTCCTTTGCCAAGATAATCCATCCACCTGACAGGTGTGACATATCAAGAAGATGATTAAACAACCCGATCAATGCCACAGATGTCTTGTGTTTTGAGGGAGTGTGCAATTGGCATGCTGACTACAGGAATGTCCACTAGGGCTTTTGCCAGATAATTTAATGTTAATTTCTCTACCTTAAGCCGCCTCCAACATCATTTTAGATTGTTTTACAGTACGTCCAACCGGCCTCACAACTGCAGACCACATGTAACTAAGCCAGTCCAGGACCTCCACATCCGGCTTCTTCACCTGCGGTATTGTCTGGGGGGGGGGGGGGAGGTTCTTAGCAGTTTTTCTGTCTGTAATAATGCCCT